>NC_086453.1:338048348-338080848 GCF_028390025.1 Pseudophryne corroboree
GATAACTTATGTGTGCTTCCTTTATGTGGAGCGGTATAGCAGTCACAGCAGGTACATGAATGGAGGGGTGTAGTATGGTATGCCGGCGGCCGGGCTCCCGGCGACCAGCATACCGGTGCCGGGAGCGTGACCGCCAGCATACCGACAGCGTGGTGAGCGCAAATGAGCCCCTTGCGGGCACGGTGGCGCGCTACACGCGCCATGCTATTTATTCTCCCTCCAGGGGGGTCGTGGACCCCCACGAGGGAGAATACCTGTTGGTATGCCGGCTGTCAGGATTCCAGCGCCGGTATACTGTGCGTCGGGACCCGACAGTCGGCAACCTGAAGACCACCCGAATGGAGGCAGGCCAGGGGAGGAAGAGAATTGGGGGCGGGGAATAAGATGAGCTGGTCTGAAAGTCAGCCGAGATGCTAGGTGGCACGCAACCAAATTGCTCATTTGATTGTGTACTGTATAATGGGCGCTGTGGATCCCTTGTGGCGCGGTATAAATAAAGGATGATAATAATAACCCAAATCTTGTTTAGTCCTATGCAAGAGATTTGGGGCGGGATGTATCAAAGTTAATAATGCTCCAAAAAAAAGCCGTTCTTGAAGGATTACTGCAATACATTTGGATCCCATATGTAATAAAAAGGACATGTGAGTGACACCCCAATCCCCATAGATCATAGCAGTGTAGCTGCTTGCACATGTGCACATCCCTCGGTAAAAGGTGCTAGTGCTTTTTCCCTGGTGATTTCTACACTGAGCATATCTCCAAGAAAATGGCATCTGTGCCATTTTCCAAGAGATTTCATCAGCAGAGGCCCCAATGGGTCAGTGTGGTTCCTCGTGGACCCAGTGGTCTGAGTACCAGACACCTATGGCCAGGGGCGGATTGGGAACAAAAAGCGGCCCTGGAAAAGTTTGTACTAGTGGCCCCACATGGGCAGCACCAGAGGTGTAAGGTCTAGCCATGGGCCATGGCAGCAGCACCCTCCCCCAATACTTTACAGATAGTGGGGATGTCCAGCATCAAGGGGAAGTTAAAAGGAAATAAAATTACATATTATGAGCACATTATATGATACACCTTCAGAATTTAGGAAACTATATCATTCTTTAGAAAGATATATTTTCTTGCTTATTACACCAACCGTATCCCAATCACTATTCACTCAATCTTATATGTCAGCCAAGCAGGCAGACAGAGCATACACTAGATCCTCTGCAATCACAGGCTAAGTGGCAAAGTCATTTTCATATATGCAAATTGTTTGGCATCTTATTCATTATGTCTATAAATAGGACCACATGTCCTCAAACAAAACAGGCCCCACGGGTGCATCGGCCCACCGGGGATCTTCCCTCTACACCCTATGCCCAATCCGCCTCTGCCTATGGCAATGTTACCAACTACTGTATATGTTCTAGTGTGTACCTGCATTCCCTCCCGTTTCCCCTGCGCAGTGTCCCCTGTGCACCCAGGTCCGGCTCCCTGACCTCTGGTAGTTCTCAGCGACTTCTACCTGTTTTCTGTCACTTATCTCCTTTTTCCCTTTTGTCATCCTTTGTTTTCCCATAGCCTCTGCTTTATAATGTGATTGAGAGATTTCAGCAGGACATGCTCCTCATTCTGCTATCGCTGCGCAATTATGCCGCTGATTCGGGGTCTTCAAACCGTCCTCTTTCCAGAGGTAGCATTTGAAATAGGAATGTGACCCCATTAACATTTTCAAGATAAAGACTGGATTAGGATAATACTAAGAATGGAAGAATATAGTGGTGAGAAATCCTCCTGCGAAACGTTTAGGTCTCTAACTCGGTAATATTATGCAAAATGATAAATATCCTTGTGTAGCTGACATGCAGCAGGGCTGCTGCTGTAAGCTAACACGCCTGAGAGAGACTTTATTCTCCATAACATGAAGGGAAATATGACGGAATTTGCATCTAACTTGCAAGAGCAGAGTGGGTTCTGTGAAAGGCGCAGTATGCCAGAGTAGATGAGGCGGCGATATACGCCACATACAACCGGCTCAGCAAGGCTAGCATATGTGCCTCCTGCAGACAACAGAAGGCTATGTGCCTGGGTGACACCAGTAGCTGTGGCTTTACAGTGATCGTAAAAATGCAAACAAAAAAATAAAAATCTCGCCGGTATTATGCCGACTCCCGCAGAACACGGGCTGTAACATATCTGCCCAATAGATACTTGAGTGCGGCTGTCAGCTGTTATCAGTTGCATGTTTTGCACCAGAGGTTGAGCACCCGCATGTGATCTGTCTGCAGTCCCTATTACTACAACCCCTCTCAGCACCAACAAGTCCCGACAACCGGAGGGTTTAGAACATCAACGGACAGTTGTCATCATTTCAGCTGTGTATCTTTTTAGATAAGCAGGACGCAGCCATCTACAAACAGTGACTGTGTAAGATTACATACAGGCCTGGCCAACCTGTGGCTCTCACAGCTGTTGCGAAACTACAAGTCCCAGCATGCCATGCAACCGTTTTGCTGTTAGGGAATGCTAAAACTGTGGCAGGGCATGCAGGGATGTGTAGTTTCACAACAGCTGGAGAGCCACAGGTTGGCCAGGTCTGGCTTACAATTTACTATCCAGGACCTCACAAGTTCAATTACATCTTAAGACCGTTCAGGTCCACCTAGACTGTATATTATTCACTACTATTCCCTGGAATATTGATTGCTCTTATTGCATTCGGAGATGGTTAGGGCTGCATGTGACTTTCATTCAACCATCGTTATACAGATTTTTTTTTCAATATATATTTTTATGCTTTTTTGTCTCTCTTCATTCACAACAATTCTTTTGAACAGTACATACATATATATATATATATATATATATATATATATATATATATATAACCATGTCTCCCTATCCTATTGCTTGTGTCATTGTTACACTGTAATTGTTAAATTAAACATTTTTACGAAGTAAAGAATTACATTTATTTTATTGTGTTGGGAAGTTTTAAACCGATTACACTCATCACATTAGCTGAGCTCGGTGCGCGTCTCCATTTCCTGCCTGTGTAGACAGGTCTGTTTGGTTTTGCAGTAACTTACTGTGCTTTCGCCACACTTACAGACGCCCTCCCCCATCTTGTAAGCAGGGCAGTCGAGAGCCTTGCTGGGCCAAGGTACTTTTTAGGGGGTGTGGCCTAATCACAGGAGGCGGGACCATACACCCGTAGAAAAAAAATACAGAAAAATTTGTATTGTAAGTGCTTCCCTGGCCACACTGCAGCTGAGGAGTAAAGCTGTAGCTGCTGCTGTCAGGTAAGGGGGAGAGACCTGGGACCCTCCATTAGACCTGGGTCCACCTTGGCGCCACTGCTTTTAAGTGGGAAATGTGATGGTTTAATGATGCCTATCGATGCTTGGTACACATGATCAGTAGAGAAAAGTGCAAGTTACAGCTAAAACAAGGTTAAAAATTTGTTTGTGTCCATCAATACATGAGCGGCTTTGCCTTCTGGGTTAATGCTTCTAACAAGTTCTTCACACATTGGGCGGGATGTACTAGAGGAAAAAATGCGGTAAAACCCCCATTTTCATATGTACTAAGACCCCGGCCGCCTGGTTTTCGCCGCCAAGGGGTGATGGCGATACCCCATAGAAGCATATGGGCATCTTACCGCCAGCTGCCGCCCCACGCCGCTCAGCGCCGACCCCCCCCCCCCCCCCCCCTCCCCCGGCATACCTGTGTGCAGGCAGCCCTGGTCCCGGAACCCAAATGCCTCCTACCCCAGCAACACAGCTGGAGATCCTTCCATCTGCAGGGCGGAGGAAGAGCCCGGGACGGACTGCTGCCTGCTTGCCGGTGTCTGGGAGGTGAGAGACCCCAGGGAGGTGACGTCCCCGCATTGCTATGTACATAAGCAATATGCATCACTGTGGTGGTCGGAGAGGGGCAGCGATGTATTTTAATACATCCCGCCCACAGAGTTCTGCCGAATAGGAGTGAGAATTAGACAGACAGATGCTGGTGGGAAGATGCTTTACACATTGTAACTCTGATGCCCATTTGTCAAAGGATAAGAAGCTCTATTGCTGGGTGTTTCCACTTTGCTAACTATCCGTAGCCTTACCGCCTGTGATAGCAATGTTATCTCAGGATGGCGATTAGCTATAACTCTCAACCTTGGAGGTGAGCTGTACAGAGCAGTGGGTGTGGTCCAGTGGCAGGACTTGTGAGTGGTGGGCCAGGTGCAAAAATACAATTTAGGCCCGCCTCCTCCACCCAAACCCAAGTTCACTATATGCCACACAGCAGTTGGTGACGGGAAAGGCAGATGGTGACAGCGTACCGCAGGGGAGGCAGAGGTTGATGGTGAGGCAGTGGGTGACAGGGAGAGATAGTGGGTGGCAGGTACAAACACAATGTCCTATGCTGTGCAGAGAACAGGGGCCATATACCTTGGTGGAGGCAGGAACACAGCGACCTCTGCTCTGTCTGTGGCAGGGGCCCCACCCCTTGCGCTTTCCTCAGTTTGGCACTCTTTAGGCAGACTCCGGCAGTGCCAGTTACATTGGGTGTGAGCTGCCTTTAATTTACAAACAGCAGTGAATCAGTAAAAATGTACAGCTGTCTGTAAATTAGAGGCAATATGTGGCTGTGATCATCAGCGCTGATAGGTTGCAGTACTTCTCTGTCAGTCTGGCTCACACATGGTCAGCCCTGTCTCCCTAAGGTGAGGGGCAGGTCCCCCAGGCAGTGCACTGGGCCATTCTTCAAGGCGATAAGTAATTTCTGGTCTGGGCAGCAGTGGGCCTCTTAGTTCTTGCGTCCCTGGTGCAATACACCTGCTGCACCAATGGTAGCTCCGCCTCTGGTGTAGTCACATCCTCTGAGTGGTGTCTAGTGCTACAATGCGCTAGACTTCCCAGAAGCCCTCTGGCATCTCTCGCCTACCACACTTTCACTGGCACTCATTTCCTACTGTTCATCTATACAGATTATATCAAAAGTTTCGTACGGGGTTCATGAAATGCCCACCAGTAGAATGTAATGTAATGGGTCCATGAAGGGGTGTGACCAGCTGCCAGAGAGGTCAGCCACTAGAGGAGATATGGCTAGCCTACGAAATTAAGGGATTAATTTTTTTTTCTTCCTTTCGTTGCTTGTAATTGTTGAACCCCTGAATGTATAACGGAGGGACCACATCAGATATTTCTGAAAGCAGCCGCAGCCCCCATACTAAGCTGTCAGGCCACTTGTGCCCAGAGCGGCCCTAACTCCTGAAGGAGATGCGAGATGATGGCTTTTGTGATCATTTCACTTCTTACACATCGCAGGGACGGGTTCACCCCTCCCAAACACTTGAGACGGGGCCAGTACTCTGGGTACCTTGGACACTCACCTGCTTGATCTAGGAAGGAAGCAAGAGGGGCATGGTTTTTTAGTATGTCCTAACAGCAAAACATTGACATGGCCCCATGCTGTATTGTATGAAAGTCTCAAAATATAATCTGTTTGCATGACGGTCTTACATATGCACTGCATGGCAGTTTATAAAATGCATGCTTTTTTTGCGTTGCAGTTTTTCAACTTCACATCTTTTTTTTGTTTTGTCTGTGATCAAGCCGGTAACAGGCGAAACATGCATTGGTACCCCATTGTGAACGCGACAGGACCTTACTCAGCATAGACTCTCACATTTAAATGGTTATACTAAAGGTTATGTGCAATAGTAGCTGCTCAGTCAATTTTTCAAGTGCATGAAAGAGGGGCTTATTCTAAACAAGAAAAATGAAAACCGTTTTTCCCTAGCACACCAAGATGTACAGATGTGTCCTCTCTGCAGCTATAATACGCAGTGTGCTGCGCTAAGCTGCAGTATGCCACTGCTCCGTTGAGATCAATTCGCGGCACACTAGGGGCCAAATTCAGTGTTGATCGCAGCAGCAAATTTGTTAGCAGTTGAGCAAAACCATGTGCACTGCAGGGGGGGGGGGGGGGGCAGATGTAACATGTGCAGAGATAGTTATATTTGGGTGGTGTGTGTTCAAACTGAAATCTAAATTGCAGTGTAAAAATAAAGCAGCCAGTATTTACCCTGCACAGAAACAAAATAACCCACCCAAATCTAACTCTCTGCAAATGTTATCTGCCCTACCTGCAGTGCACATGGTTTTGCCCAACTGCTAACAAATTTGCTGCTGCGATCAGCTCTGAATTACCCCCAAGGTTCCTGCAACTTGTTTGCAAGCTAAAGGAGGACACATCTGTATGAGCAATAATACTTAATTACTACCTGATAATAGAAAACTCAGAGATTTTAGTTGTATATCGTTGCAAAGATATGGTTAAGTGACCAGGCCTCAGCAAGGCTGCTCTGATACTGGTGGTCCCCAATACTAAATGCAAATAGCACCCACTCTGGGTAATATAATTGCTTATTGTTATGCTACATGATAAATGTACATTCTAGAATATATCTAACTTGAGAGACGATTCACCTAGACTCATCGTTAGATCCTGCTCCTACTAAAGGTACTATCTTCCTCTTATTTTCCCTGTACTCTCATTGGCTGGGTCTATGTAACCCTGATAACACAATAGGAGGAAGTGAAAGCAGACGCAGACATATTTGTTATACTTTTACTCCTGTACGACGTGGTACTCTCATTCTATTGTTCACTGCAGTTAAGGAAATGATGAAAAGCAGATACCTGCAGTAGCATATTCTTTTGTAAGTCTAAACTATTCTTAATAGTGGAAGTATTGGCATTTATACCTAAATATAGCAATTAATTGTTCCTATACCTCCTGTATGGAAACTATACATCCTCCTAAAATACTAACTAATTAGCATGTGCAGACACCTTCATTTGCTGTCCAGTGCCTATTGGCAAACCGTAAAAGTAGAAATCTGACTCTGAAGGAGTGTGGGGAAGATGTACTAAGCCTTGGAGATTGATAACGTACCAACCAGCTACTCTAGTTTTCAAGCACAGCCTTTAATATGGCAGTTAGGAGCTGACTTGCTGGTACTTTGGGGTCTATTTATTAAGCCTTGGAGGGAGATAAAGAACCAGCTAATCAGCTCTTAACTGCCACGTTACAGGCTGTGCTTGAAAAATGACAGGACACAGTACTGTGTCTTTTTCACCTTTCAATATTTAAAAGGGCAATGATTTCACAAGATGTGCCTTGCTAGTGAAAGCAGTGCCCTTTTAAATATTGGGCAAATATTAGCTAGTAGTAAGGACACTAGTAACCATCACAGGTACCCAGCTGCCTTATATACCACAGCCACTAGTAACTACCACAGCCAGCTGCCTTTTATACCACAGCCACTAGTAACTGTCACAGGGGCCAGCTGCCTTATATACCACAGCCACTAGTAACTATCACAGCCAGCTGCCTTTTATACCACAGCCACTAGTAACTGTCACAGGTACCAGCTGCCTTATATACCACAGCCACTAGTAACTATCACAGCCAGCTGCCTTTTATACCACAGCCACTAGTAACTGTCACAGGGGCCAGCTGTCTTACTGTATATACCACAGCCACTAGTAACTGCCACAGGGGCCGGCTGCCTTACTGTATATACCACAGCCACTAGTAACTGCCACAGGGGCCGGCTGACTTACTATATATACCACAGCCACTAGTAACTGTCACAGCCAGCTGCCTTACTGTATATACCACAGCCACTAGTAACTGTCACAGGGACCGGCTGCCTTACTATATATACCACAGCCACTAGTAACTGTCACAGCCAGCTGCCTTACTGTATACACCACAGCCACTAGTAACTGTCACAGGGGCCAGCTGCCTTACTGTATATACCACAGCCACTTGTAACTGTCACATGGGCAGGCTGCCTCACTGTATATACCACAGCCATTAGTAGCTGTCACAGGGGCCGGCTGCCTTACTATATATACCACAGCCACTAGTAACTGTCACATGGGCTGGCTGCCTTACTGTATATACCACAGCCACTAGTAACTGTCACAGCCAGCTGCCTTACTGTATATACCACAGCCACTAATAACTGTCACATGGGCTGGCTGCCTTACTGTATATACCACAGCCACTAGTAACTGTCACAGGGGCTGGCTGCCTTACTGTATATACCACAGCCACTAGTAACTGTCACAGGGGCAGGATGCCTTACTGTATACACCACAGCCACTAGTAACTGTCACAGGGGCCAGCTGCCTTACTGTATATACCACAGCCACTTGTAACTGTCACATGGGCAGGCTGCCTCACTGTATATACCACAGCCATTAGTAGCTGTCACAGGGGCCGGCTGCCTTACTATATATACCACAGCCACTAGTAACTGTCACATGGGCTGGCTGCCTTACTGTATATACCACAGCCACTAGTAACTGTCACAGCCAGCTGCCTTACTGTATATACCACAGCCACTAATAACTGTCACATGGGCTGGCTGCCTTACTGTATATACCATAGCCACTAGTAACTGTCACAAGGGCTGGCTGCCTTACTGTATATACCACAGCCACTAATAAGCAACTCTGATATAGATGGGAAATTTTTAGGAGTTTCTCACAACAGAAAACACAATTGAGGAAGAAAAAAAAAAAGACTTAATAATTATTTAGACATTTTATTTGTATTTGAGCAAACTTATTTGTCACACTTGCATGTAAACATACAGTACATACAAATCTAGATACATACAGTACAGACAGTTTAGAGCACATTGGTTGGTGCACGTAGCGTAATAGATGTCTATGGTTTAAAAATGTATTATTGTACTATGTTGCAGCTCCCTGGTCTGTCTGACCAGTTTCCTAAACAGATTCCAGACCATATGCTGTGTCAGTGGACCGTCTCTCCCGCAGGACTGGTCCTCAAGAGACCAGTGCAGAGAAAGGGATTTTTGTAAAAGTATGGGTGTGATATAACTAGGTTATTATAACATAGCAGACACACTGTCCGCACATTGTGGCCTGGTGCATTAGCTGCTGTATCCTGTAGGATCTGCCCCATGATGCTCCCACAGAGTACACTGTATGCACTGAAGGCTGTCTGTCAGTCCCACTTTGTTTGCTCAGTGCAGATGTCTGTGATGCTCAGCCATTTGTGAAGAAATACCTCGACAAGGGTGAAATAATCAGTGACGTGGAGAGGCCTTAACTCACGCAGTGCCAGGGGCTGTTGCATCGCACCATAGAAACCATTACCTTCTGGGAAGATTGACTGTTATTCCAGTACAGTAACTGCACATTCCCTGCCTGAGTCCCATCCAGCTGCAAAATCCCTGACAGCGGTTAGGTGATGCTGGGATATTAATCACTCTTATGCAGAGCATTCATATGGTATGATGGTGTCTATCAACATATCTCAAGGCATAGGTGAGTACTAAAATAAGTTTCCGAATACTACTATGATGTTACAACCACACTGAAGGTTATTTGTAATAAATGGACTTCATCCAAAAGGCCTCATAACAGTAACTTTGTGCTGCAGTTTCTGAGCCACTGACAGAATTGTGTGCTTTTATGTGGCGTCCTCTAGTGGCTATTCAGAGCACAACACACAATCCTCTGGAATGGATAGATTGTTTTAGACCGATGCTACTGAGTTTAAAGTATCAACCAAGTTACATGATAATGCAACCTGTTAACTAGAAACCAGCAACATCAATGAGGCACAGGGCACCCTAATCTCTAATGAATTGATTGGCGGAATAAAATAGCGGACTCCATTGTGTAAGGAAGTCTAATAAATAGACGAAATGCATAGGGGTTATTTGCCGGGTACGGCTTCATTGCATGGCTGCTCCAGGACCAGCGTGTGGACTGAGCATCTTTATGGAATGTGACTGTCTTTTCAGATCAGCAGTTTTTAAGAGTGTCTGAAGTACACGTACTGTATTACTTACATTTTCTACATTATTCAAATTGTTTATTACCATACTACACTATATGGTTGATTTTAATTTTTTTTTTTTTCATGCCGCCCTTTCGTAGGGAAATGCAGGTAACCCACACCCCTTTACCACCTCCCAGGGCATTTTTACTACAGTTGTAGCCACAATATGCAGTATAAGGGCTAGATCGGAGCCACTGGGCATGCCCAGTACAATACTACCAGCAGCTTCTCCTGCCAAGTCTGCGGTCTGAGAAGCTCAATAGCACATTGGACTAGAGAGCAGCTGCCAGGAAGAAGAGGCAGGTTTTACCATGAGGTGGGAGAATGTGTGCTTAGTACATTAGAAGACAAACCTGAGCATGCGATGTCTGTACATTTATTATGGGATATTTCACCGTTTCCTGACCACTTATGTTATTTAAATAAGATAAATATGTTTAATACAGAAAGTTCACCCTTTAAACTCTCCCCTACAGACTATACAGTACTATAGTCAAACCCCAGTAGTGCATATGCAGCCAGATCTGCGTTCCTCTCCGCACATGGCGGGGGCCGCCCAGCACAGGGCAAGGCCATCCAGCATGTGTGAGGCCACCTTAGATTGCGGACACATCGGAACTAAGGTTGACCCCTGGCTATCAGGCGGTCAGCAGCCATTTTTTTCCCAGCGCCGCCCCCGCAATGCCGTAACTCCGCCCCCACAACACCCACGGCTGTCGATCACATTCATCATCCTTTAGGGATGTGTCCGCAATGTATAAGGTTGCACACGTGCACAATGGCTGGTGCATTTGCGCAGACCACCTGCATGCAGCCACTGCCTGCGAACACGCAGCAGCGTCCAGGTCTGAATGACCCCCTATATGCGGCTGGCTCTACTGCCGCATATAACGGGTTGCTGTGATTGTATATGTCTGATGTATTACATACACTGCACTATGGGCCTAATTCAGACCTGATTGTAGCAGCAATTTTATTAGCAGATGGGTAAAACCACGTGCAGTGCAGGGTGGGCAGATATAACATTTGCAGAGAGACTTAGATTTGGGTGGGTTATATTGTTTCTGTGCAGGATAAATACTGGCTGCTTTATTTTTACACTGCAATTTAGATTTCAGTTTGAACACACCCCACCCAAATCTAACTCTCTCTGCACATGTTATATCTGCCCCTCCTGCAGTGCACATGGTTTTGCCCAACTGCTAACAAATTTGCTGCTACGATCAGGTCTGAATTACCCCCAATGTACAGTATGGCTGGCCCTACTGCCGCATATACCGGGTTACTGTGATTGCTGAGACTGTATATGACTGATGTATTACATACATTGCACTCTCTATGCGGCATTAGGGCCAGCCATGCAAAGGGTTACTGTGATTGTTGGCCCGGTATACAGTATGTATAATGTATTGCATACTTGGGGCGGAGCTAGTGCAGGTGCAGACAGTGCATTGCACCGGGGCCCGCCGCTATGGCATTGGCCCATATGAGTAAGTTACTTTGTTAGCATTTGTGCAACGTATTTGAAGCTGAAGACTGCTGACAATAGTAATCTGTCCTGAGTTCAGCTCCGTAATGCAGGAGAGCACAGACACCATCATTCTTCGCGTTCCTGCTGCTCCATATTTAATGCAATCAGTACGCTCTGTATAAATAATGTTTGATGCAGCCATTTTATCTCTGCCACACTAGAAATTGACCTTGCACATGGTTCTGGTATATTGGATTGACAATACCCATGTCAACATTCATGTCAACACTGAAGCAATGTTGACATGGTCACAAGGTGGCTTATTCATTTAGAAAGGAATTCATATGTAAACTTTTTCCAGATGCCCACATGTTAGATGTTGACATTTTAACCATGTCCACATCTCCTAACTATTGACATTCTAGCGTCAACACTATGAATGCTGACACAGCGTTGCCTAGACGACTATATACCCTTTCACATATAGTGGTACAATGCATGTGCCAGGGTGCGCACCGCCCCTTCTGCCCGGCCCGATGGGTCAGAATCCACAATCGTGTCTCATTTACAAACTCTGACTTTTATTAAGAACCATCTCCCTACTAAATTGTCCTCTTTCTCTGGGGACAAGCTTCTAAATTGTCAGTGAAAGCCCAGGCAGGGGATTATGGAGTTGAAAGGACTGGATGCTTAGGCTTCAAAGGGGAAGAATCTCCCAGTGTGTGTGGCGGAGAGATGCCGCGAATGAGTGGAACAGAAAATCAGCTTTCCTGCCGGGATGAAGTGTTCCGGGAAGATTCTTTCACTGCGTTAACCCTTCATCCACAAAGCGGTTGGATATTGGGAATAATATTTTAAATACGGCTTGTTGCCCACATGTAAGAAATATGTCTTCCCTACGTATGATTCATACAGGGCGACTGACACTGGGGCCCCTATTTATTAATTTATGGCGATAACACATCGCCACTTTCGCAGCAATAGAAAAATCTGTTATTGCCACACTGTATTACTTACCTAGCGCAGGAGCAGCAGAGTGATACTAGCCGGCAGAGGTAAGAGAAGGCCCCCACATAGCAAGCCCATAAGACGGAGTGACATAGTGATAAGCCGTCGTATATCTGTTCCTCTGAGTAGTGCACCGCAGAAGGGTGACCAGAATCCTCTGCTACAGTGTGTGCAAGGATCTGATCTGCAGGTATACTGTATCTACAAGTGTGTACCCAGCATGAGGAAGTAAATGAGCTTAGACCATACCTCCCAACATTCTGATCTGGAAAGGAGGGACTCTATGTGCGGCACCAAAAAAGGGGGCGTGACCTAATGGAAAGGTGCATGGATGACGCGATCGCGAGCCACGCCTCCAATTTTCGTCACAGTGGGGGCACGGCCAGCGCTCTGTGAGTTGCTGGCCATGCCCCCAGTCCCTCTGCCTCACTGGAATAGATGCTGTCTGCATGCGCACAGCATCTATTCACCTCTGCTCTGAACTGAGCAGAGCAGCGAGTGATCAGGAGCCTCCCAACTGAACCCCACCACCGTGGGACACTGCGGCCCGCGGGTGGGACAGCAGGACAGAGCCAAAAAAATGGGACTGTCCCGCGAAAATTGGGACAGTTGGGAGGTGTGGCTTAGACAGGGGTGCATGAGAAAGCTGTGATCACATAATAGGGCTAGATGCATCATGGCTAGGAAAGTGATAAAATGGAGAGTGAAAATTGACCAGCCAATCAGCTCCTAGCTGCCATGTTACAGGCTGTGTTTGAAAAATGGCAGCTAGGAGCTGATTGGCTGGTCAATTTTCACTCTCCATTTTATCACTTTCCAAGCCATGATGCATCTAGCCAATAGAGGTTAATTAAAAAATAACCCAAATATACACACACAGGAATCCACCGCACTCTCCACTCCCAGGTTGGGGCGCAGTAGCCTGTGATCACATTGCCTAAATAAATAAAAAACAGAGCCCAGCACTCACCATAGTAAGGAGTGGTGAGTGCAGCTGCGCACCCTGTTCCTAGGAGTGGTGAGTGCGGTGGATTCCTGTGTGTGTGTGTGTGTGTGTGTGTGTGTGTGTGTATATATTTGGGTTATTTTTTAATTAACCTCCTATGTGTGATCACAGCTTTCTCATGCACCCCCCTGTCTTAGCTCATTTACTTTACACCTGAGTCCGCTGCTTCCTTAGCGGTAATTCAGGAGTTGTGCTGGTGACTGTCTCACCTTTAAAAGCCATGAGTTAGTTGGCAGGGGAGCTTTAAACCAGGAAGCGTATTCTCCATTTGCCAGGGTCTCAGAAAAGAGTAGGACTTGCAGCAAGATGGAGTCCTTGACGCCATCATTTTACTTGTGTATTAAGGTGAGTGAGCTTACTGTGGTGAATGCTGGGCTCTCTGGTTCTTATTTAGGACCACATTGCTTGAATAAATAAATATACACTGCTCAAAAAAATAAAGGGAACACTAAAATAACACATCCTAGATCTGAATAAATGAAATATTCTTATTAAATACTTTGTTATTTACATAGTTGAATGTGCTGACAACAAAATCACACAAAAATTATCAATGGAAATCAAATTTATTAACCCATGGAGGTCTGGATTTGGAGTCACCCTCAAAATTAAAGTGGAAAAACACACTACAGGCTGATCCAACTTTGATGTAATGTCCTTAAAACAAGTCAAAATGAGGCTCAGTAGTGTGTGTGGCCTCCACATGCCTGTATGACCTCCCTGCAATGGCTGGGCATGCTCCTGATGAGGTGGCGGATGGTCTCCTGAGGGATCTCCTCCCAGACCTGGACTAAAGCTTCCGCCAACTCCTGGACAGTCTGTGGTGCAACGTGGCATTGGTGGATGGAGCGAGACATGATGTCCCAGATGTGCTCAATTGGATTCAGGTCTGGGGAACGGGCGGGCCAGTCCATAGCATCAATGCCTTCGTCTTGCAGGAACTGCTGACACACTCCAGCCACATGAGGTCTAGCATTGTCTTGCATTAGGAGGAACCCAGGGCCAACTGCACCAGCATATGGTCTCACAAGGGGTCTGATGATCTCATCTCGGTACCTAATGGCAGTCAGGCTACCTCTGGCGAGCACATGGAGGGCTGTGCGGCCCCCCAAAGAAATGCCACCCCACACCATTACTGACCCACTGCCAAACCGGTCATGCTGGAGGATGTTGCAGACAGCAGAACATTCTCCTTGGCGTCTCCAGACTCTGTCACGTCTGTCACATGTGCTCAGTGAGAACCTGCTTTCATCTGTGAAGAGCACAGGGCGCCAGTGGCGAATTTGCCAATCTTGGTGTTCTCTGGCAAATGCCAAACGTCCTGCACGGTGTTGGGCTGTAAGCACAACCCCCACCTGTGGATGTCGGGTCCTCATACCACCCTCATGGAGTCTGTTTCTGATCGTTTGAGTAGACACATGCACATTTGTGGCTTGCTGGAGGTTATTTTGCAGGGCTCTGGCAGTGCTCCTCCTGTTCCTCCTTGCACAAAGGCGGAGGTAGCGGTCCTGCTGCTGGGTTGTTGCCCTCCTACGGCCTCCTCCATGTCTCCTGATGTACTGGCCTGTCTCCTGGTAGCGCCTCCATGCCCTGGACACTACGCTGACAGACACAGCAAACCTTCTTGCCACAGCTCGCATTGATGTGCCATCCTGGATGAGCTGCACTACCTGAGCCACTTGTGTGGGTTGTAGGGAGGTCATACAGGCATGTGGAGGCCACACACACTACTGAGCCTCATTTTGACTTGTTTTAAGGACATTACATCAAAGTTGGATCAACCTGTAGTGTGTTTTTCCACTTTAATTTTGAGGGTGACTCCAAATCCAGACCTCCATGGGTTAATAAATTTGATTTCCATTGATAATTTTTGTGTGATATTGTTGTCAGCACATTCAACTATGTAAAGAACAAAGTATTTAATAAGAATATTTCATTCATTCAGATCTAGGATGTGTTATTTTAGTGTTCCCTTTATTTTTTTGAGCAGTGTATATGTGTATGTATATGTCGTGCCTGGGGCTTTTCTTTTACTCTATATGTCAGCTATTTACCATGACAATAAATGCTTTATTTAAATAGTAAATGTAATTTACTGCCTGCCGCTGGAGGCCAGAATCGCAGGGGCAGGTTAGTAATGCACAGCAATATATGTTAAATAGACTTTATTTTTTTTAAATTCATTTTTTATTTTATTACGCAACAAGGAGGCGCTAAAATGATACTTATTGACTCAGTGAGTGAAATAATAACCATAAATATACCCCATAGTGGTTTATCTATAGGGGCAGGCCTGCCCTGTTTGTGTATGCACTGTAACATCTCCAGGACTGCCAGGTTCTGCAGATTGCCCTCCACACTGGGGGCTGCAGTAGGAGCTGTCATCATACAGGTGCCCCCCAGCAGAAGTGGCTGTGTGTCTGCCCCGCAAGAATGGGTGGGAGCCCTTACAGAGAAGCAGCGTTGGCCAGCAGCTCTCTGCGGGCGGACATGTGTTCTCAGGTTGTCAGCGTGATGTGATGTCAATCAGCTCAGCAGAATCCAGGTGGAGATGTGCACTGTGATCCTGAAGGTCTGTACGGCATGCATAGTGTTGACAATGCAACTATCCTTACTGGTCTTCCCAAACATAGGCTCTCACCACTACAATCCATTCTGAATGCAGCTGCGAGGCTAATCTTCCTCGCTAGACGTTCATCGTCTGCAGATCCGCTCTGTCAGTCCCTCCATTGGTTACCAGTATTCTACCGTATTAAATATAAAATACTATAACTGACATACAAGGCTATTAACCAAACTGCACCATCATACATCTCCTCACTCATCTCAAAATATCTCCCTACCAGACCTCTCCGCTCTGCACAAGATCTACGTCTCTCATCCACACGCATTACTTGTTCACACTCAAAATTACAGGACTTTATCCGGGCTTCACCCACTCTGTGGAATGCCCTCCCACGCACAATAAGACTCTCCTTTAGTCTCCAAACCTTTAAACGTTCTCTGAAAACTCATCTCTTCAGACAAGCCTACCAAATTTCAGACCCACACACATAACCTTCACAGCTTCCCTATCAAGTTACATCCCCTCTGTACAGTCCACATAAACTCACATTTTCTCTTCCAACATTGCTGGGTGATCATATCATATACAACCCATTAAGAACCTAGCAACCTGGGGAACCATTATGTAACAGGTAGCATCTATCCTTGTGTATCAATGCCTATTTCCCTATAGATTGTAAGCTTGCGAGCAGGGCCTTCCTACCTCTGTCTGTCTGTCTGTCTGTCTTTACCCAGTTTTGTTCTATAATTGTTGTTCTTATTGTAAAGCGCAACGGAATATGCTGCGCTATATAAGAAACTGATAATAAATAATAAATAAATAATAATAGTGCAGGGCCTGGGTAAGAGGGGGTCGCAGTGTCTCTGCTGTGGAGTTACACACTCGAATAGCATCCTGACCCTCATTACTAAATCCAGACATGTGATGGTTACAGCAACAGTACTCCGATCAGCCTCTCCCATTCCCTTATATGATACAGATGAAGGTATCTTACTTATAAAAACAGAAAGCCGTCCCCTAAGGGTCAGCGTGGAGAAGGTACATTCAGGGGTTTAGCATACATTACACGTGCGGTATTAGCATAATTACACAGGAGGAGTAACAATAAGAACGCCACTGATAAGATCCGTACGTAATGCGAATAACTTGGGAAACATCACAGTATGGTGCTCGGAGAGAACTCAGCTGCGTAATAGAATCCTGTGGTATTTAAATGACAATAAGCCTATTACATTTATTTCTGTTTATATAGGGATTGTGGTGTAGTTCACTCTGGATATTATGTGGAGTTAGTCCAAACTGCTTTACAATTCTTTATCCTCTAAATTTCATTATCAGCTTTTTAAAGGATCAGATTTTTGTTTTATTAGACGTATGCAAACATGTAATTCCAACAAATAACGTGTTCTAGGTTTAGGAAGTTTTCGGAAGGTCTGATCATTAAGCCGCAGCATGCAGAAGGTTGCCTGTGGGCAAGACTGGTTTATCACTATGTTGTAATGAGCAACTGTGTGCAAGTTGTCTGTACCAATATAACGGGATATTTCTGTGTAAGGTGGGTTTGTTCCAGTCTAATAAGGGGTACCTATGTACAGGTACATGGTAGATTTATTCCTGGCAACTGGGGTTATCTGCACAATGGGGGTCATTCTGAGTTGATGGCTCGCTAGCAGTTTTTAGCAGCCGTGCAAACGCATTGTCGCCGCCCACCGGGGAGTGTATTTTCGCTTTGCAGAAGTGCGAAGGCTTGTGCAGCAGAGCGCCTGCAATATCTTTTTATGCAAAACAAGACCAGCCCTGTAGTCACTCTTCGTGTGCGTTGATTCTAACGACAGAGGGACGGCTTTTGACATCACACACCCGCCCAGCGAACGCCCAGCCATGCCTGCGTTTTTTCTGCTACGCCTGCGTTTTTCTAAGCACTCCCAGAAAACAGTCAGTTGACACCCAGAACCGCCCTCTTCATGTCAGTCTTCCTGCGTTCGGCCGTGCGACTGGAATGTTCGTTACCCTCTGTGCAAACCCACGATGCTCATTGTACCTGTGCGACGCACCTGCGCATTGCGGTGTGATAAAGCTAAATATTTATCTTACTTAAAACCCTTTAAGAGGTCTAAGAACACTGTACGCTATTGACGTATGGAATACCGTAAGGGTACGCACGTTGCGTAACGATCGCTTAGCCGTAGTCGAGACGCTCAAGCGTCACGTTCGCTCACGGCCAAGAGATCACAGACAGGCACGCTATTGGCTGCCGACTAACGTAATGTTTCGCTATAGCGTAGCGAACGCTCGGGACCACGAGGAGATCACCAGCGGCGCAGACGCTCACAATGTTAAACCTTTATATGTAAACCATGAACAATGTATTATACAGGAAAACCTTAGTGAAATGATAGAGTGTAGATGCAACCCAGTGTAACCTTATTAACTCAAAAGCTGTTCGAGCGTCACCGACGCTCTGAGAATACTTAACACTATAAGAAATACACAAATACTGGGCTTAGGGTCTAACGCCTTATATAAATGTTATACTTGAAAAGAATAATACAATACAAGTCATACACTACAATATAACACAGACTAACTAACCAGATAACTACACAGGAAATACAATACAATACAATTACGTTTAAGGGAAAATGAGAGAGAAAGAGGAGGAGAGAGAGAGAGAGAGATATGGCTCACAATAACAATAAAGACAATATGATTGCGGAGAAAACTTACGCACAAGGGGAACGATCGCATGCGCCTCGATATCCAGCTCCCGATTATCAGCAATGAGAACCGTTGAAGAGAGTGAGCTGGATATGATCGGCTTGTCTATTTATGCCCCACACACAATACAATTCAATGGTCCCTACAATCTCATTGTTCATTGGACACAGGAATTCGTCTTAGTATTATAACAAAAGGTCATAGGTTGATTCATACAGGTGGGCTGAGACCATTTCCAACTGCTCAGGTGGGTGGGAAACTAGGTTTCCCGCCGCATGGATAAGTAAGTGCAAAGAATAGTAAAAGTACATAAACTTCTTATGTCCATAACTATTCGCACGAGCGATTAATCTGCTTCAAACCAACACCGGAATATTGCTAATTAAATACTCTTCCGATGGATACTAAACACCACTGTATGACCCATGTCTGACCCTTCGTATCAAACAAAGAGGGATCTCTTTGTCCATGAACATGCTATATTAACTAAACTTTCAGAATCTATCAAGGGGACCATGATCTACAAAATACATTATATAGTTAAAATATGTAACGAACGAGTCGCCCGCTAGACGCACATAAACTTTACCGTAAATGCGCACACCGCGCGCCCGCGGGTGCCCGCAGCGGCGAGTATGCGCACGCACGGCAGGGCTCATGAACGTGCAACAGGCACTCGCATGAGGTGCAAATATGGCAGTGTGTAGCGTGATATTTTTCTGACTTTGACAGTCCACCCTTTGGCAGTCAACAATAACTGCCACTTCCTAAAACATTTCAAAAAGAGAAAAATATATGTCAAGTGTAAATACATTTCTATGGTTGGGTAGGGGAGGAGAGGAGAAGGTAGGAAAAGGGTATGACCTAGTGAGATAGCAGAAGCATGTGTGTATGAATCCATGTTTGGGGGGGTCATGTATCATCGTGCCGTACGTGTTTTAAATCAAGCTTCGAAGTATTGCGAAGTATACATTTGAATTCCTTCTTATCCCGCGGTACGGGTCTGTGGATGGGCTGTCAAACTTTACCGAGCTCTTTTCGGATTTGGGGGAGCATATTTTAGTTGATGATACATGAATGGGGGGATATGTGATTGCTGATATCTGTGCCTGTATTCCCTATCGACTATGTGTGTCATTACCTGAAGGTTGTAGAGATGAAGATAAAGAACACTTATGGTAAATGCAGTGGTATTCTATGTCAGGTTAATGAACATTTGTCGGTTGAGGTCTTGTTCGGTGTCTGTTGAATGCAGTCTTCTTTGGGCTTTTGCCAAAAGGTGTGGGCAAAAAGCTTTGTCAATGTCCATAGACTTACAAAAGTGTTGGGCTAGCGTAATTTTAAAATTTCTAGGGAAACTGGGGGTCTATGGCATAGTTCATCAAATCTCTGTGTATAAGGTTGTCAAAACTTCTTCTTCTTTAATCCATCAGTTGTCTGTATGCAGGATCATCAAATTCCTCGTCAAAAGTGGGTCTTTTTACCTTGGAAAAACCGGAAAAACAGGTGAAAGAAACGGACCGTATAATCGCATTTTCATCACATCATTGTTTCTACAGTTGGGTCATAAATCAAATCCATTGGAATTACAATTTCCTCACTCCTTAGACTCATTACCCTGGTACTACGTTTGCACTTCGTTAAAGCCTGACCGCATCTAAATATCAAGCCAATCGTTATGACAACACCCAAGATACATAGGAGAAACTTCCCTACATCCATTATGACTCCTTGAGCCCATTCTCCTAAACCAGAGAACCAATTTTGCGGGTTCAACCATGACACCCAACCAGTCAGCTCATTACCCACAGCAGCAAGGGTGAGATTGTGTCTCCTGCGAAATTCCCACTTTAGTTGGAGAATATCATCCATCTTTTGGTCTATGACCTCGACCGGGTCCTCGGTACTATTCGTTATATATGTGCAGCATTTCACGCCGTACTGCATTGCCAGTGTGACACAATATCCACCTGTCACTGCCGTGAGATAATTAAGAACCATTCTATGCTGAACCAGTTCTGTTTTATAAGCTTGAAGTTCTCTTCCAGTATACCTAAACGTGTCATCATACATTTCTGTGATATTGTCTAACAAATTTGCAAGCGCAGAGATATATCTATAGTTCAGCACTCCTCTAGCGGTGCAAGTGAAATCTAACGCAAGTAGGACCTGAATCCCGGTGGATTCATGGATCATGTCCGAGGCCGAATGCTCTGTCCTTTCTGTCAGTTGCCTTTTAACTACGTGCTCGTAGTGGGTGTGAGTATAAGGAGCTTGGGCACCACGGTGTATATCTTTCATTTTGGCATGAGATACAGTCATTACCTCAGGCAGTACTTTTCCAATATAACACAATCCTTCAGAGTTTGGGGCAAGCCACTTATACGCCTTCCTCCCGCATATGAAATATGCATCATCGGGGAGAACATATGGGACGGAGTAGGACATAACCATATTACACATCCTCCATGTGAAATCTCCCACCCCTAATTCTCCCATCTGTCTAGTACACGTATCAGTTTGTATGATATGTGCACAGTATCCTGGTGATACCTCTCCAACTCTCGTAATCCTACTTCCTAGGGTATACCTATATCGGAAAGATTTTTCTCTACTGGCTATGTGGCGTATAAGCTCTGTATCTGTAGGCATTCTATCTGCTCTATATGAAAAGGTCATGGTTTGGTTACTCCATGACACTTCCCAATTTCCCGGCTTTCGGGGATTGGTAATGTTAAAACATATTAGGGATCTATCCACATGATATTGGTGGAGCTTCAAACTAGGAGGACTGGAGATATTAAACCTCCTGTCCACCGGTCTCCCACCCTTTAGCTCAAGTACCTCCCCTACCGTTAAAGGAAATGGTACTAGTCCTGATTTGCTATGACCTTGAGGTACTTGAGAGCATACCCAACAATCTGTTTGATTTAACACCCTACCCACTAAGGAGTGATAGTCACTCAAGGGATGCCGGTCCATGTGGATATTAAAACTGGATTGGCATTTCTTAATGCACCCATCCTCAACTACTTTGTCACAGAGCCTACAGATACAGTTTTCTTCAGCTAACAATCCTTAACAATTCCTTCTATTGTCAATGCTATCGGATCGTTTTCTGATACTCGCCTTTACTTGTTGGTTAAGTTGTTCTTGGAAAACTACGCCTCCATCTTTGTCATCAGAACCCATTCCAGAACCTCTCTCGACCTCCATGGTACTCTCGCCGGAACAGACTGCTCTGGTCAACATCATGGTCAACAGGAAAATCCGGATCACAGTCTCTTGGGGCAAGTCCATTGTCTGTTCCTTATCACGGGACCTCTCTGGATCAGCAACCTTCTTACAGTGGGACGAATGAACCCAAGTCTCTCTCTCGGCAACCTTCAATGCAGTAGTGCTAGTCAATAAGACTTGGTATGGTCCTTCCCATCTGTCAATAAGGCAACCCGAGCGTAGAAAATTCCGTATCATTACATAATCCCCAGGTTCAATGTCATGACAATTACTATCTGGTAACTCAGGAATCACTAACTTCAAATTATCATTTTGGTTCCTTAACTGTTTACTCATGTCAACCAGGTACTTTACAGTCACTTCATTGTTACACTTCAAATCATCCTGAGGGTTAATCATAACATGCGGTTGTCGACCAAACAAGATTTCAAAGGGGGACAGATTAAGAGGGGACCTGGGAGTGGTTCTGATGCTGTACAGTACAATGGGTAAAGCTTCTGGCCATGTCAATCCTGTCTCTGCCATAACTTTGCTCAGTTTATTTTTAATAGTGCTGTTCACTCTTTCCACCTTCGCACTCGCCTGTGGACGGTATGGAGTGTGCAGCTTGCTATCAATTCCCATCAACTTACACATTCCTTGAAAGACATCACCTGTAAAATGGGTACCCCTATCACTTTCGATTGTTCTAGGGATACCATATCTACATACAAATTCCTGCACAATTTTCTTAGCAGTGAACATAGCGGTATTTGTGGCCGCAGGAAATGCTTCGACCCAATTTGAGAATACATCTATACAAACAAGTACATATTTCAAATTTCGACAAGGGGGTAATTGAATAAAGTCAATCTGTATTACCTGAAAAGGGCCGCCTGTAGGTGGGATATGAGATGGTTCTGTTGGTATTGCCTTTCCGATATTCTTTCTCAAACAGGTAAGGCATGACATTGCTCTCTTACTCGCATGAGATGAAAATCCTGGGGCGCACCAATATGCTCTTACCAACTTGCACATTCCCTCCTTGCCCAGATGAGTCAGCCCGTGTGCTGCCTCAGCTAAACATGGAAGATATGCTCTGGGGGCCACTGGTTTACCTTGTCCATCCGTCCAGAGTCCTGAGGACTCCTGGCCATATCCCTTTGCCTTCCAGACTGCCTTTTCCTGTGTGGAACACAAATTTTGCATTTCACACAACTTCTGTGTGTTGATGGTATTAAATACCATCAATTGTGTGGTGTCTGTTTGTCTGGGGGTACCAGCTGCTAACTTAGCTGCTTCGTCTGCTCGGCTGTTACCAAGTGATACTGGGTCCTGGCTATATGTGTGTGCTTTACACTTGATAACAGCCACTCTGTCGGGTTCCTGTATCGCTGTTAGAAGCCTTTTGATGTGAGCTGCATGCGCTACCGGTGTACCAGCTGCCGTCATGAAGTTTCTGAGGCGCCATAGGGCTCCGAAATCATGGACTACCCCGAAGGCGTATCTAGAATCGGTGTAGATATTGGCTGATTTGCCCTTAGCCAATTCACATGCTCTGGTTAGGGCGACCAGTTCAGCAACCTGGGCTGAGTGAGGTGGGCCTAGCGATTCAGCTTCTATGGTGCCTTGGTCATCTACGACTGCGTATCCAGTACACAAGTCTCCCGAGTCTGACTGTCTGTGACAACTACCGTCCGTGTAGAAAGTTAGATCTACATCTTCCAGTGGGTTGTCACTGATGTCAGGCCTTGCGGTAAAATTTTGGGTCAAATATTCCATACAATCATGTGTGTCCTCCTTTGTATTAAATCCTCCTTCCCCACCACTCTCATCCTCCACCCTTTGTGCCTGTCCAGGCACACCTGGGAGATATGTTGCAGGATTTAATGCACTGCATCTCCTTATGGTGATGTTTACGGGGGCCATTAGTGCCAATTCCCATCTTGTAAACCGCGCTGATGAGACGTGCCTGGTTTGGGCAGAATTTAGCAAGGCTGACACTGCATGTGGTGTATGAATTGTGAGGTTGTGACCTAGCACTACATCTTCGCTTTTTGTTACTAGCAATGCTATCGCAGCAACGCTTCGCAAGCATGTGGGGAGGGATCGCGCTACCGTATCTAGCTGAGCGCTGTAGTATGCTACCGGCCTGCTGGCATCACCATGCTTTTGGGTTAGGACGCCTGCCGCGCAACCAGCACTTTCTGTTCCGTACAGCTCAAAGGGTTTCCCATAGTCTGGCATACCTAATGCTGGTGCCTGCGTTAGGCACTGTTTAAGTCTCTCAAATGCCATCTCGGACTCGTCTGTGTGCGAAATCCGATCGGGCTTCTTTGAGGAAACCATCTCCTGCAAAGGTAATGCTAGAATGGAAAATCCTGGGATCCAGTTACGGCAATACCCACACATTCCTAAAAACGTTCTGATCTGTTGCTGGGTTTGAGGCAGAGTCATGTCTCTAATTGCTTGAATTCTATCAGCAGTCAGGTGTCTCAGTCCTTGTGTTAGACAGTGTCCCAAATATTTTACTTTAGTTTGGCATAATTGTAACTTGTCTTTGGAAACCTTGTGTCCTGTGTCTGAAAGATGAAACAGGAGCTGTTTCGTATCCTTCAGGGATGCTTCCAATGAATCTGAACACAGTAGTAAATCATCCACGTACTGTATCAATATTGATCCACTCTCTGTTTGGAAAGACTGTAAACAATCATGCAAAGCCTGAGAAAATATACTTGGACTATCTATGAAACCTTGTGGTAATCGAGTCCATGTGTATTGGACTCCTCTGTATGTAAATGCAAACAAATATTGACTGTCAGGATGTAGGGGTACCGAAAAGAAAGCGGAGCAGAGGTCAATAACAGTGAAAAATTTTGCAGTGGGAGGGATCTGCATAAGGATGACAGCTGGATTTGGCACTACGGGGAACTGACTCTCAACTATTTTGTTAATCCCCCTTAGATCCTGCACTAGCCTGTAACCCCTCCCCCCACTCTTTTTCACAGAGAAGATGGGACTATTGGCAGTGCTGGATGTTCTTACCAGAATGCCCTGTTGTAGCAAGCGCTCTATTACTGGGTAAACTCCTAACTCCACCTCTGGCTTCAGAGGGTACTGTGGGATTTTTGGAGCTATCCTACCATCTTTTACTTGTACAACTACCGGAGCTACGTTTGCCATTAATCCAGTGTCCTGTCCATCTTTAGTCCAAAGTGACTCTGATATCTGGGATGTCATCTCTTCTATTTGGGATGGAATCTTATTTGTCATAATGGTTTGTGTCATTAATTTTGATGGGGAGTCTAACATGTCTCGCACTTCCTGAGCGTGATTCTCAGGTATGTCCAAGAATACACCTTCAGGAGTACAATAAATGACGCACCCCATTTTACACAATAAGTCTCTTCCCAGGAGATTAGTCGGTGCCGATGCAGCCAGCAAAAAGGAATGCTTGGTATGTAACGGCCCTATTGTAATCTCGGCTGGTTTGCTAACAGGGTAATGCTGGACTACTCCCGTTACTCCCATGGCTGGAATTGTCTTACCAGTGGTTCTCATGCCCACTGTCGAATTTATCACTGATTTGGCCGCCCCCGTATCTACAAGAAAGTTTAATGATTTACCAGCTACATTAATTGCAATTTCGGGTTCACTTCCAAGACTTGCAATCAATTTTACTGGCTGCAGACTACAGGTATGGCCACACCCCTATTGGGTATGGTGACCTCCCTGAATCCCGCTGGCAGCAACTACTTGTGAAGGGGTTAAATGGGAACTACCAGAGGCTTGCCAGTCTCTGTTCGGGGGGTATCTTTTTGTTTCCCCTGCATGTGGCTCATAACTTTGTTTCTGTGGACCCTGCTCCCAATGTCGTGTGTCGTGTCGTTGTCTAGGGGGTTGATAAGACTTTTGTATGTTTCTCGATTTACAGTCTCGTGCAAAGTGTCCCTCTCTATGACAAGAATAACAGGTTACCACATTTGACTTACCCACAGGGTTTGGTGATTTATACAAAGGCTGCCTTGTGGTCAGGGCCTGTATACTTACGGCCATTAACTTATCATCTTGTAATTCCCTGTGTCTGGTGATATTCCGATCGTGATCAACAGCTGCCTCTCTCAAAGTAGCCACCGACAGACCTCGCCAACATGGTTGCGTGGTCTGTACCCTTGTCTTTAATGCCTCTTTTAAGCCATCCATTAGTACAGACACTGCTACTTCTCGATGGTTTATGTTTGTTTTAATGTCCTCTATGCCTGTGTATTTAGCCATATCTAGTAATGCCCTGTGAAAATACTCTGCAGCGGTTTCTGACTCCTTTTGTTTAATGGAGAATATCTTGTTCCATTTAACTACAGCTGGGAAATACTCCTTTAACTGTAAACTTATCCTTTTTACATTATCTTTGTTGTACACATCTGTAAGAGGTACATCCTGATCCAATCCACAGTCAGCTAAAAATTGAGCCGAGTCGACATTGGAGGGTAAACAAGCCCTCAGCAATACCTGCCAGTCTTTGTTATTGGGCTCTAAAGTGTTCCCTAGGTCTCTGATGTATTTCTGGCTAGCAACTAAGTCTTTCCTAGGGTCAGGGAATTCAGACACTATGGTTCTTAATTCCATTCGGGAAAATGGGCTATACATGGCAATGTTCCTAATGGGAGTGACTCCTGTGGTGTCTGTTTTCCCATTTGGAACAGCTATCACCCTAACAGGATTAAGTCTAGCAACATCATTCTGTGTAGATTCTACAGCCTGTGGTGAAATGGTTTCAGCATAGTGTATGGTGCCGTACTTACCCGTAGATACGACCTCACCTGTCCCTCCGCTAGGGGCCTTTGGAGCTAATCTTAAGGGTTGGGCCGTGCCTACTGTAGTTTCTGATATGGTGGCTGCTAGAGAGAGCGCCGATATTGTTGCCGATTCGTCCTCTTGATCACACTCCTGGGGAAAGTTCAAAACAGGGTACAACTTGCACGGGTTAATACTTGCATTGGTTAACTTATTAACATTTACACAGTTGCTAAGTGTTTGTTTGTTACACCCTAATGCGTCATTCTCCGCAACCAATTTCTCTCCTGATATGTATGGTGGCGGCGGGGCCGTGGCTATCAGTTTCTTGATAGGGTTAGATCCCGCCGCCTGAGCCAATCCTCTCTGTATTTCACCCTCCTGTTGCCATAACTGCAAATAATCATAATGTTTGATTCGTCTCTTTGTTGATTTAATGAGACATATCCTCCTCCTTAGATTTTGTAACACTTCTGGGCTAAAGCTGCCTACTCTTGGGAACTTCTCCCCGTCATGTACCGTCATTCTCTCCCATTCATCACATAAAACCTCTGTGTGTGAACCGTATTTTTCACACATTACGTACCTTGCCGACCCGACTGGTCGGTTTACTGAATCAACCCGAACCAAGGTTGATCGCCCCCTACCTGAACAATTGGCCCCCATACCTGTAGGCATTGCTTTCTTCAGCCAACCCTTACAAAAACCAAAATGTTCAAGATAGGCTGACGGTGGCGGTTTACCGAGTACCCCACTCACTCGCCCACGCCGACCAATACGACCTACACACTGCCCTAGCGCTGGCGTACTCGACCCAGGGCCCCTATGAACCTTTGTTTACTGGAACATGTGAGTGTGATCCGCAGAGCATTAACCCTTTCCAGTAACTGTTGGTTGTTGGATAATTCCTGAGTGACCAGCGAACTTCCCTTTAGAAAATAAAAAATTACACAAATCACGTCAGAATGTACAAATAGTATTTATGACCCGTTTCGTACACAAATGGTACTGGTCAGATTTAACTAATGCACACAATTACGTGCGGTACAATCGTTCAGCACATAAGCAACTAATCTTATGTGCAGAGCGACCAGTGGAATCGAAAATTTCGGCTGCGAATTCCTTCAGCATGAGCTTTAATGGCCTATATGGGTTCTGCACCAACCCCCTGGGTTGTGCTCTTTTCTCTATTTATAGCGGACTTCCTTGTCTGCTGTACCTGGACCTCCTGGTCTGTTCTGGACCTCCTGGTCTGTGCTACAGTGTGACCTCCAGGTCTGCTATACTCTAATGCTCAGATTCTATGTTTAACAAGGGATGCCTCCCTAGCCACCATGTACGTCACTTACATGCATGTACCCTGCGAGAACTCGACTTCTTGTGGTTCAACCTCAAAAATTGTATAAACTTATATATACAAAACACTCACTCATCACATGTACACTTTTGTTTCTATTTCTGCGCAGAAATTTTCTTTCCTTTAGACCAGATGTGTTGTAAATTTGGAGAAGGATCTGTTAGTCTAAATTTCGGACACTAAAATAGACTTGCGCTATTTATCGCGTTGCCACCTTTTCGCCTGTTACAATAACACTAGTGTGTGATTTGAGTTACGTGGGCGTATCCGGACGCTCCGTTACGTAATATACGCTGCGTGCGTCGGCCTTTGAGTTGCGTACGCGAGTCTCACCCTTTGTTAGAGATACGTGTACGCAAAGCAAATATCCACCGTAACACAATTTACACGTTTATCAATGTAGATGATCCTCGATCATCTACCGAACAGCACACCAATCTCTCCTTGTATCTTTAGGTAGAGCTGCGTGCGTGCTTTGCACTTTATCCCTTAATGTATTACTTTTACACTTTAACTATGAAATAGCGACAAATCTCTCTTAGCACGTTTATCAATTATAAAATGGCAAACAGGAGAGTGATATATGAAAATACACGAATAAAAGAAATGCAGATATGCGTGTGTGCGTACGCAAGACAGAAATAAACAGTTTTAAAAGACACTAGCGTGTTGTTCTTACCTCCGGTTCCGGATTCCCTCAGCACCCTTTACTAAGCAAAGCAGACGCTTATCCAGACAGCACTACGAGGAATATGACCTCCCGCCCTTTGCTGATGGATAATGTCTGCTGAAATTACCTAGTGCAGATATGTGAAGGACGGACGAGCCGCCAATTGATAAAGCTAAATATTTATCTTACTTAAAACCCTTTAAGAGGTCTAAGAACACTGTACGCTATTGACGTATGGAATACCGTAAGGGTACGCACGTTGCGTAACGATCGCTTAGCCGTAGTCGAGACGCTCAAGCGTCACGTTCGCTCACGGCCAAGAGATCACAGACAGGCACGCTATTGGCTGCCGACTAACGTAATGTTTCGCTATAGCGTAGCGAACGCTCGGGACCACGAGGAGATCACCAGCGGCGCAGATGCTCACAATGTTAAACCTTTATATGTAAACCATGAACAATGTATTACACAGGAAAACCTTAGTGAAATTATAGAGTGTAGATGCAACACAGTGTAACCTTATTAACTCAAAAGCTGTTCGAGCGTCACCGACGCTCTGAGAATACTTAACACTATAAGAAATACACAAATACTGGGCTTAGGGTCTAACGCCTTATATAAATGTTATAGAAAAGAATAATAATATTGAAAAGAATAATACAATACAAGTCATACACTACAATATAACACAGACTAACTAACCAGATAACTACACAGGAAATACAATACAATACAATTACGTTTAAGGGAAAATGAGAGAGAAAGAGGAGGAGAGAGAGAGAGAGAGATATGACTCACAATAACAATAAAGACAATATGATTGCGGAGAAAACTTACGCACAAGGGGAACGATCGCATGCGCCTCGATATCCAGCTCCCGATTATCAGCAATGAGAACCGTTGAAGAGAGTGAGCTGGATATGATCGGCTTGTCTATTTATGCCCCACACACAATACAATTCAATGGTCCCTACAATCTCATTGTTCATTGGACACAGGAATTCGTCTTAGTATTATAACAAAAGGTCATAGGTTGATTCATACAGGTGGGCTGAGACCATTTCCAACTGCTCAGGTGGGTGGGAAACTAGGTTTCCCGCCGCATGGATAAGTAAGTGCAAAGAATAGTAAAAGTACATAAACTTCTTATGTCCATAACTATTCGCACGAGCGATTAATCTGCTTCAAACCAACACCGGAATATTGCTAATTAAATACTCTTCCGATGGATACTAAACACCACTGTATGACCCATGTCTGACCCTTCGTATCAAACAAAGAGGGATCTCTTTGTCCATGAACATGCTATATTAACTAAACTTTCAGAATCTATCAAGGGGACCATGATCTACAAAATACATTATATAGTTAAAATATGTAACGAACGAGTCGCCCGCTAGACGCACATAAACTTTACCGTAAATGCGCACACCGCGCGCCCGCGGGTGCCCGCAGCGGCGAGTATGCGCACGCACGGCAGGGCTCATGAACGTGCAACAGGCACTCGCATGAGGTGCAAATATGGCAGTGTGTAGCGTGATATTTTTCTGACTTTGACAGGTGCATGCGCAGAAATGCCGATTTTTAGCCTGATCGCTGCGAACAACGGCAGCTAGCGATCAACTCAGAATGACCCCCTATGTACATTTGTCCCCGTGTAATAGCAGGTAACCTTGTCTGATACAATTGTTTTTTAAGCACCCGACGGCAGTGATTCAATTGTTCTGCCGTTTGGAAGAGATCAGAGCCAGCACCGACATTTCTGCTCACTGCCTGCTGAGGTGGCGAACAGAAAATTGCAAAAAAAATTCCACTTAGGGCATCCAAACTGGACTTCTTCACGTTGCGGCCACTATTTTATTCAGGCTTATCATTGAGTGCTATTGGCCACTTACAAAGTAATGGGCGCCCCTTCAGACCAATAGTTGAAATGCTCTGATGGACGTACATTACTTTGGGCGATTCAAAGAAACATTTGAATTGGCCCTTATTTGTTACTGTATTATCCAAATGTGATGTCTGTAAACAAAAAAGAAACCCGCTAACCAAAGAAGGGTCTCCGCGGCCTGTCTGTCTCCCTTCCAATACGATGGCGTGTGTGGAAAAGGAGAAACAAATAAAACGGTGCTGTAAAAATAAAGTACTCTCAAGAAGCAACACTTTACAACTTTTTATTTGTGAATAGGAATAGAAATAATTAAATCAAGCACATGTTTTGACTTAATTGTATCCGGATGATAGATAGACAGTGTCTAGTTAGACAGTCAATACACCATATGTTAGACAGACGTGAAAAAAGTAGACCGTACAAAAGGTTGACTGGGTCAAAAGGTAGACATGAAAATGGTCGACATAGAAAAAAGGCAGACACATTTTTATTTTTTTATTTTACATGTTTTTGGACTTTTTTTTTTTATACCTTTATATATCCACGTCGGCATAGAGTTGGTTATAAACCTTGTGGCGACTGGCGAGTGCATGCCTTTCTACAGTTAGGGGTCCTAGATGACAAAACTAACCCAAAACCATTTTCATGTCGACTTTTTTTTTACCTCTGTCGACCTTTTGTACTTTTTACAGTTTTTCATGTCTACCTTTTGATCCTGTCAACCTTTTGACTGTCTTACATGTTGTGTCTATCTATTGACTGTCTAGCTAGACACTGTCTATCTATTATATAACACCCGGAGCGCCCAGGGAAAACCCACTCAACCACCAGAGGAACAAACAAACTCCACACACATAGTGCCTGGGTGGGAATTGAACCCAGGACCTCAGTGCTATGACTCCTGTGAGGCAGAAAACTAGCCATTGCACCACTGTGCTACAATGTTCAGCACTCTACCAAAAGTGGGGATACAATGGGAATTTTTTCCTCTGGTGGTTGGATGGGTTTTCCCTGGGTGCTCCAGTTTTCTTCCACAATCTATGACAATAAAGATAATTGAATTAGCTTCCGATAAAAAATAGTTTGTGTGTGTGATGGGGAATATAGATTGTAAGTTCCACTGGGGCAGGGGCTGATATGCACAATGACGCAGTATCTATCTACAGTATATCTATGGGCAAATATTCCCTGTGAAGCGCCGCGGAATATGTGTGCGCTATATATAAAATATATATTATGATCTGTTATAAAAAACACACTTTAGAGCTTGAAAACAAAAGCCGTACTGGCCTAAGAACTTGGAGAGCTGTCCTCTTTGTTCACATATTATTTTTACAAAGAATAAGCCGGAAGCCTTTTCGCTGTGTAAAGAGTTAACAGGAGAGCAGAAAGGACTAGAGGATGTCCAGATGGCAGGTTACAGGGACGGCTCCTCCAGGCTTGGACATAGGAGGGGCACATTCTGATGCCCGATGCTCTTGGCTTGGATGCTTCATTAGATTGGGCTCATCAGTCCTACTCATTAGCACATTTTTGAAGGTTAGCCTGGACCACACAGCATCTCTTAGACACATAAGAGATTATACTTTGCTCTTTTCTCCCAGCAGACGGGATAAGATAATTTTGCATTGTATACAAACAGGACCCACTTGCATCTGTAACCAGGAAATCTGCATGAAATGAGTAATATTATTGAGATATATGACCTTGTAGGTCCCACCCGGAATGATAGCACAGTAGCAGAAAATCCTGAGTAGTATTTTATGGATAAATGTACAGTGCCCTCTTGTGGCGATCTGTGACATGACGCTAACAAAATTTTAATGTGCACACAACAATCTCTAAACTTTAGCTAGTGATGAAAGTTTTGAAACATTTAAGAGCACTTGTTCTTTCTGTAAAGTGGGGGTGGCCTTTATGTCGGATTAGC
>NC_086453.1:338083348-338088348 GCF_028390025.1 Pseudophryne corroboree
GGTGATACAGAGACGCAGAGCGGTAGGGAGGGGATACAAAGACACAGGGCGGTAGGGAGGGGATACTGAGACACAGGGCGGTAGGGAGGTGACACAGAGACGCAGAGCGATAGGGAGGGGATACAGAGACACAGGGCGGTAGGGAGGGGATGCAGAGCGGTAGGGAGGGGATACAGAGACACAGGGCGGTAGGGAGGGGATACAGAGACGCAGAGCGGTAGGGAGGGGATACTGAGATGCAGGGTGGTAGGGAGGGGATACAGAGACGCAGGGCGGTAGGGAGGGCACACAGAGATGCAGGGCGGTAGGGAGGGGATAGAGAGACGCAGGGCGGTAGGGAGGGGATACAGAAACGAGGGGCGGTAGGGAGGGGAAACAGAGACGCGGGGCGGTAGGGAGGGGATAGAGAGACGCGGGCCGGTAGGGAGGGGATAGAGAGAAGGGGGGCGGCAGGGAGGGGATAGAGAGACGCACGGCGGCAGGGAGGGGATAGAGAGACGCAGGGCGGTAGGGAGGGGATAGAGAGAAGCGGGGTGGTAGGGTGGGGATACAGAGAGGTGGGCGGTAGGGAGGGGATAGTGAGACGTGGGCGGTAGGGAGGGGATACAGAGATGCAGGGTGTTGGGGAGGGGATACAGAGACGCGGGGCAGCAGGTAGAGGATACAGAGAGGCGGGGCGGCTGGGAGGGGATAGAGAGACGCAGGGCGGTAGGGAGGGGATAGAGAGACGCAGGGCGGTAGGGAGGGGATAGAGAGACGCAGGGCGGCAGGGAGGGGATAGAGACACGCAGGGTGGCAGGGAGGGGATAGAGAGATGCGTGCGGTAGGGAGGGGATAGAGAGACGCAGGGCGGTAGGGAGGGGATAGAGAGACGCAGGGCGGTAGGGAGGGGATAGAGAGACGCAGGGTGGCAGGGAGGGGATAGAGAGACGCGAGCGGTAGGGAGGGGTTAGAGAGACGCGGGGTGGTAGAGAGGAGGGGATACAGACAGACGCGGGCGGTAGGGAGGAGATACAGAGACGCGGGGCGGTAGGGAGGGGATAGAGAGACGCGGGGCGGTAGGGAGGGGATACAGAGATGCAGGGTGTTAGGGAGGGGATACAGAGACGCGGGGCAGCAGGTAGATACAGAGAGGTGGGGCGGCTGGGAGGGTATAGAGAGACGCGGGGCAGTAGGGAGGGGATATGGAGACGCGAGGCGGTAGGGAGGGGATAGAAAGACGCGGGGCTGTAGGGAGGGGATAGAGAGACACGGGGCGGTAGGGAGGGGATATAGAGACGCGGGGCGGTAGGGAGGGGATAGAGAGACGCGGGGCTGTAGGGAGGGGATATAGAGAGGCGGGGCGGTAGGGAGGGGATAGAAAGACGCGGGGCTGTAGGGAGGGGATAGAGAGACGCGGGGCGGTAGGGAGGGGATATAGAGACGCGGGGCGGTAGGGAGGGGATATAGAGACGCGGGGCGGTAGGGAGGGGATAGAGAGACGCGGGGCGGTTGGGAGGGGATATAGAGACGCGAGGCGGTAGGGAGGGGATAGAGAGACGCGGGGCAGTAGGGAGGGGATATAGAGACGCGGGGAGGTAGGGAGGGGATAGAAAGACGCGGGGCTGTAGGGAGGGGATAGAGAGACGCGGGGCGGTAGGGAGGGGATAGAGAGAAGCGGGGTGGTAGGGTGGGGATACAGAGACGTGGGCGGTAGGGAGGGGATAGTGAGACGTGGGCGGTAGGGAGGGGATACAGAGATGCAGGGTGTTGGGGAGGGGATACAGAGACGCGGGGCAGCAGGTAGAGGATACAGAGAGGCGGGGCGGCTGGGAGGGGATAGAGAGACGCAGGGCGGTAGGGAGGGGATAGAGAGACGCAGGGCGGCAGGGAGGGGATAGAGACACGCAGGGTGGCAGGGAGGGGATAGAGAGATGCGTGCGGTAGGGAGGGGATAGAGAGACGCAGGGCGGTAGGGAGGGGATAGAGAGACGCAGGGTGGCAGGGAGGGGATAGAGAGACGCAGGGTGGCAGGGAGGGGATAGAGAGACGCGAGTGGTAGGGAGGGGTTAGAGAGATGCGGGGTGGTAGGGAGGAGGGGATACAGACAGACGCGGGCGGTAGGGAGGAGATACAGAGACGCGGGGCGGTAGGGAGGGGATAGAGAGACGTGGGGCGGTAGGGAGGGGATACAGAGACGCGGGGCAGCAGGTAGATACAGAGAGGCGGGGCGGCTGGGAGGGTATAGAGAGACGCGGGGCAGTAGGGATGGGATATAGAGACGCGGGGCGGTAGGGAGGGGATAGAAAGACGCGGGGCTGTAGGGAGGGGATAGAGAGACGCGGGGCGGTAGGGAGGGGATATAGAGACGCGGGGCGGTAGGGAGGGGATAGAGAGACGCGGGGCTGTAGGGAGGGGATATAGAGAGGCGGGGCGGTAGGGAGGGGATAGAAAGACGCGGGGCTGTAGGGAGGGGATAGAGAGACGCGGGGCGGTAGGGAGGGGATATAGAGACGCGGGGCGGTAGGGAGGGGATAGAGAGACGCGGGGCGGTAGGGGATATAGAGACGCGAGGCGGTAGGGAGGGGATAGAGAGACGCGGGGCAGTAGGGAGGGGATATAGAGACGCGGGGCGGTAGGGAGGGGATAGAAAGACGCGGGGCTGTAGGGAGGGGATAGAGAGACGCGGGGCGGTAGGGAGGGGATATAGAGACGCGGGGCGGTAGGGAGGGGATAGAAAGACGCGGGGCAGTAGGGAGGGGATAGAAAGACGCGGGGCGGTAGGGAGGGGATAGAGAGACGCGAGGCGGTAGGGAGGGGATAGAGAGACGCGGGTCGGCAGGGAGGGTCCCCAGTGAGGAAGCTGATAAAGAGAGGGGGGAAAGTAGTGGAGGAGGAGGGCACCAGAAGAGGAGACTTGTGTAAAGTGGGGACCACACATAGAATCAGTGGGTAGGATGGCCGGAGGGACTCACCGTTGAGGCTGTGGGCGGCTGCTGCAGGCTGGTAAACAGTAGTGTCCAGAGGCGTCACCGGGTCAGTATTACTGTTACACACATCTCTCACCCCCCCGCGGGCGAAACGGGGGCGTGGCCTCGCTGGTATGTTTTCTCTCGCTCCAGGGGAGCCCCCGGAGACTGGAGTGTGTGTGCCGGCTCTTCTCTGTGACAGGAGGCGAGTGCTGCAGGAGATGACGTCACTGCAGCACTCGGCTCCTGTCACAGCAGGAGAGCGGACAACTGGATGTGTGCGGAGGAGGCGGCAGGTCTGTGTACGCGGCGCAGGGAGGGCTATGAAAGCCTTCTCCTGCGCCACCCGTCCCTCCTAATGTGTATGCCAGGGGCGGCATCAGCCGTTATTGTTGGCCCGGCGCCGCGGCCGGGGAGTCAGAGCTGCTGATGGGTGGAGGGAGGGGAGAGAGAGATGGACAGGCAGCAGGAGCAGAGACTTGCTGACTCCGCCCACCGCTGTGACTCCACCCAGCGTTACGGGCAGGCACAGAGTCACAGATGTAGCCAAATATATAGGAGATATATATATAAAATTCCACATCAGATCACCCAAAAAAAGATGAAATGTCCACCACCTATCTCAGATTTTTATGATTTTCTTTTTCTCTCTCTTGCGTCCTAGAGGATACTGGGGTCCACATTAGTACCATGGGGTATAGACTGGTCCACTAGGAGCCTTGGGCACTTTAAGAAATCAATAGTGTGCACTGGCTCCTCCCTCTATGCCCCTCCTACCAGACTCAGTTTAGAAAATGTGCCCGGAAGAGTTTTCTGCATATATTTTCTGCTTTATTATTTTCAGGCAGCTCTGGCTGGAGGATCCGTGGCCCCTGCCTCTTCGGGAGGATCTTCTACGACAGGAGCCATTCGTCCATCAAGACTTACCGCTGCTACGTTTGAGGGCATGGAGGAAAATTCTATCCCGGAAAGGGATTCCAGACAAGGTAATTCCTACCTTGATCCAAGCCTGGAAAGGGGTAACATCTAAACATTACCACCGAATTTGTAGAAAATACGTCTCTTGGTGTGAGAACAGGAAATTTCCTGCGGTAGAATTTCAGCTGGGTCGTCTTCTGCTTTTTCTGCAGTCTGGTATGGATGTGGGTCTGCGTCTGGGCGCCATAAAGGTCCAGATTTCGGCCTTGTCCATTTTCTTCCAGAAACCGTTGACATCCCTTCCTGAGGTTCAGACCTTCTTGAAAGGAGTTCTGCACTTCCAACCACCCTTTGTGCCTCCCAGGGCACCTTGGGATCTTAACGTGGTGTTGCATTTTATGCAATCGGATTGGTTTGAGCCTTTTACAGGAGGTGGATGTAAAGTTTCTTACATGGAAAACCGTCACACTATTGGCCTTGGCTTCGGCACGGCGTGTTTCGGAATTGGGGGGCCTTGTCTCACAAGAAACCCTATTTGATTTTTCATGAGGATAGAGCTGAACTCAGAACTCGTCAGCAATTTCTTCCAAAGGTGGTGTCTGTGTTTCACATCAACCAAACTATTGTGGTTCTGGTGCTTACTGACACCTCTTCTACTTCAAAGTCCCTGGATGTTGTGAGGGCTTTGAGAATCTGTCAAACGGACAGCTCGTCACAGAAAATCAGACTCGCTGTTTGTGCTCTATGATCCCAAGAAAATTGGGTGTCCTGCTTCTAAGCAGTCTATTGCTCGCAGGATCACGCTGACTATCCAGCATGCTTGCTCTACAGCAGGCTTGCCGGTTCCTAAATCAGTTCATGCCCACTCTACTCGGTTGGTGGGTTTTTCCTGGACGGCTGCCCAGGGTGTCTCTGCTTTACAGCTCTGCAGAGCGGCTACTTGGTCAGATTCGAACACGTTTGCTAAGTTCTACAAGTTTGATAGCTTGGCCTCTGAGGACCTTCAGTTTGGTTAATCAGTTCTGCAGGAACCTCAGCACTCTCCCACCTGGTTTGGGAGCTTTGGTACATCCCCATGGTACTAATGTGGACCCCAGTATCCTCTAGGATGTAAGAGAAAATAGGATTTTAATT